>NW_027069633.1:851120-854867 GCF_002906115.3 Quercus suber | reverse complement strand
TCGTTGGAGCAAGAAGCTTGGAGGGCTTAGGTACTTGGGTAGATTAGGCTTGGAGGGTCTTCTGCTGTTCATGTATCCCAACTACATTCTTTAGTGGATTATTTGACCGCTTGGAGGGCGGCGGAGAGGTTTTACACTGAGGACTTCGGTTTCCTCTTCGATAACACATCGTGTGTTGTCCGTGTGTTTGCATCTTCTTTCCCTTTACCTTTGCCTTATATTTACTGCTGTGGATGTGTTTATATTTGGCTTAGATTGTTTATCAATTTTGTGTTTAGCTTACATTCATGTTCCGCACGTTAATCGTTTGATATTAAGCTTGAATGGGTAATTTTGTAATTTGGGGTCTAAACGTTCAAAGGTGTTGTATACTCTTTTTGAACTTTCAATGTAAAAGAGTAAGTTATGTACTGGGATCCGCACATCAGATTGGTTAGTCACTAATAGGAATTGTGCATCAAAAGGAGAGATTGTCACTATAGAACAAGTCCAATTGGATATTGGGGTAAGAGTTCAACTATAGGTTGGTATAGGTACTGTGATTCCTTTACTTGTAATCGCTTGTTGTGATAATAATAGATTTTCGAGAGTAGTGACCTTAAAATCACCCAATGGGGTTTTTGCCGTGTAGGTTTTCCCCATTCGTAAAGAAATCACCGTGTCAATTTTTTTTCCACTGCATACTTAGTTTAAATGGTGATTTGTTTGTGCTACCACGCGTATTGTATGCTAATTGAATTAATTAATTAACTTGGCTAATTAATTGGTTAATTCATAATAATGGGTCAATACATTTTTGGCTTATCAATATATTTATGAAATCCAATTTCATAAATATATACTTTAGTAACTTCTTACCAAAGTGATTAGACCTAACTCTCTAAATAACTAAACCCATTAAACTTATCTCAATGGAATATTTTATATCTCCGTTAAGAGATTATGAATTCCATCTTGCGAATATATATTCCATCAACACCAAATGTAGCTGTCCAATATACTGAAGTTTTGATTGTTACTTTAGATCTCAGTCTTGATATATCAAAGTAACCAACACTCCATGATCAGGTCCATTATTCTCTTAAGATTAAGAGTTAATGTAAATATAAGTTGTGAGATTTATTATTTATTTGACAGTCATTAGGAGAATAATAAATGTCACAGCGGTCCAGTTTAATATGTTTTAACTCTTAAAACATATTAACACATCAACTAGAAGTTTTCACTTCCATGATTAAGACAAATCATCTTAGTTGATATTATAGTCTTCACAGATGAAATGCCTAATTTCATCACCGACTATGAACTAAAATTCTGAGTTTACAAAGAATTTGTGATTTATATCTTTTGTGACTTTTCACATAAATCATATATTATGCATCTCATGTATTATATGATAATGTCTGAATATTTATGTTACCATCACTTTAGATAATAATAAAACAACTTTATTAATCACAACATTAAGTCATACATAATGTCATACATAATAAAGTACATAGCATCATACAATAGGATTTAAGGGCACTAATCCTAACATTTACATGACTAAAATTTTCTTTTCTCATTGATTGAATAAAAAAGAATACATATTTGATAAATTGAGTATTACATGGCTTTGGGTCCTACTTACAAACTACCAAAGATTCATGGCTTTTTGTCCTAGTTGCAACCTACCCAAAATAAAAGCAAAGATAAAGCCTAGGTCTACCTATCCAAAGACACTAAATTTGGAGGCTAGGTTATGGAATGAGAATGTGTTAGGCACCCATTCCACCCAGACAAAGTCTGGTCTTCTAGACTCTCATGACCAATGTACCCCTTTATGCATGATATGAATGATATGTTGCACACGTGAAAAACTAAATCACATAAGTCTATTTATGAATGCATCCTCTTCTTTGTTAAAAAAATTCAGATCTATGTTGTGATAAAAAAAAATTTTGATTTGGTTTAGAAAAATTAGATCTGTTTTTGTATATGTAAAATAAAAAATAAAGTTTTTGGCATAGAAATCAAATTTGTGTTTATTAAATAAAACAATCTTTTGGTTTGAAAAAAAAAATATATATATATATATATATATATAAGATCTATTTTTAAAAACTAGAAAAATTGGTCTTTGATGTGTATTAAAAAAATCAAACCTGTTTTATAACAAAAAATTTAGATTTGTAAAGAGCTAGAAAAAATTAGATCTGTGTTTTATGTAAATAAAATAAGAAAAAGATTTTTTAGAAGAGAACTATATTCATGAAATAAAACTATGTTACATGCATCAAACAAAACAAACAAAACTATTCATGACCTTTTTTTTTTTTTTTCAAAATTTGGTATGTTAAAAAAAATTCAGATCTATATCTAAAGCAGATGTAGATTAGTTTTTTTTTTTTTTTTTTTTTGGATTAAAAAATTCAGATTTGTATTTAAAGAAGATACAAATCAGTTTTTTGATTGAGAAAAATTCAGATCTATATCTAATAAAGATGCAAATCGGTTTTTACTTTGACAAAAATTTAGATATGCATCTAATGAAGATGCAAATCAGTTTCTTGATTAAAAAAAAAAATTCAAATCTACATCTAATGAAGATACAAATCAGTTTTTTAATTGAGAAAATTTTAGATCTGCATCTAATGAAGATGCAATTCTTTTTCTTTTTTTTCTTCTCTTTTTTTTAATATGATAATAAGTAGATTTTTGAAAAAAAAGAAAAGAAAAGAAAAAGATCTTGACAATAAAAACATCAAAAACATATTCCAATAGAGAAAATATCGACAACGCATGATATGAGTATTTAAAAATCAAAACTAAACAAATATTTATTCATGCATTACCAAATTGAAAGAGTTAGAAGAAGAAGAAGTAAAGAAAAACTACCTCTTGCATGGACGTACTCTTTTTCTTGAGAGAATATATTTGGGTTCAAAGAAATTTATGCAATTAACTTTGAAACCTAAAAATCATTACTTACAAAAAAGAAATTCTTAAGACTATAGCCTCCAGAACTTCTTTAACATAAGAGAGAAAATACTAGAAAGGGGAGTCAGAAAGAGGGAAAATTTGAGAGCGTGAAAAAGCGTGCTGAATTTTGAGATCCAATCTCTATTTATAGAGGCTGGAAGGCTCGAAAAAATAGCTTAGTCGATCAAAATACGAATTGAGATGCGTCCTTATCGCTAAAAAATTGAAAATGATGTGTTTTAATGTCACCCCAATGCCCTTGGGCCGAGGCCCAAATGTGTGCCATTTGGCACTTTGAAAGTGCCGATCGGCACTCCAAAAGTGCCTACCAATCCCGCTTTCGAGTTTGGGTGTGTTTTGGACTCCTTTTTTTTTTAAGGTTTTTTGATCTGAGACTTGCACTTAGACGCCGTTTTAATCTGTATTCTAAAAATTAAACTCTTTTTTGCAACAATTATCTTGTAGATAAATACTCTAAAAAAATCTTGATAAAGTCTAGGTTATCCACAATTTTATTGTTATCCAATTATCCCTTTATTCCCATGCAAGCAATCCTATTTTTGACACTAACTAACAACCAATCACAAAATTATTTAATTAATTTTAATTTTTTAACCAATCAGAATTAATTTAAATTAATCATGCGTGGTTGACTCTACCTAGACACAATGCATGTTAACCATGCAAACTTGATTATGCAAATATCTTTTGATCCAACGGTCTGATTTGGAAACTGGGCATACTATCACGACCGTTAGAACCTCAAGATCAATTTTATATTAA